>NW_024498406.1:992-3614 GCF_017590055.1 Onychostruthus taczanowskii | reverse complement strand
TCATGTCCCCGATCCCCCTGGTGTCCCGGTGTCCCTGCTGATGTCCCCGTGTCCCCACAATGTCCCCAAACCCCCATGACCCCGATGTCCCCACAGTGTCCCCAACGTCCTCAATCCCCTGGTGTCCCCAATGCCCCCAAGCCCCCAATCAACCCATTGTCCCCAATGTCCCCGACGTCCCCAATCTCCCCAACGTCCTCAATCCCCCCGGTGTCCCCACGGCCCCCGGTGTCCCCGCTGATGTCCCCGTGTCCCCAGGCGTGCCAGCACGGCCACTCGCAGCACTTGGAGCATTTGCTGTTCTACGGCGCCGAGGCGGCGGCACAGAACGCGTCCGGCAACACCGCGCTGCACATCTGCGCCCTCTACAACAAGGTGACACCTTGGGGACATCGGGGACACCCTGGGGACATCGGGGACACCGGGGACATGTGGGACACAGGGACATTGGGGACATTGCAGGGATTGGGGACATTGGGGGCATCAGGGACATTGGGGGATTGGGGGGGAATGGGGACATTGGGGACATTGGGGACACTGGGAGTGTTGGGGACTTCAGGGACATTGGGGACATCAGGGATTGGGGACATTGGGGACTTTATGGGGCCATTGAGGGCACTGGGGATGGGGGGGAATTGGGGGTTGGGGACGTTGGTGACACGCTGGTGCCACGTTGGTGACATGCAGTGACACATTGGTGCCACACTGGTGACACACGGTGACACCTTGGTGCCATGTTGGTGCCACATTGGTGACACACAGTGACACCTTGGTGCCATGTTGGTGCCACGTTGGTGACACACGGTGACACCTTGGTGCCATGTTGGTGCCACCACTGGTGGCACTTTGATGCCACCTCGGTGCCACGTTGTTGTTTGACACACGGTGCCATGTTGGTGCCACCACACCGGTGACACGCTGGTGACATACAGTGCCACGTTGGTGCTTGGTGACACACGGTGACACCTTGGTGCCATGTTGGTGCCACGTTGGTGACACACGGTGACACCTTGGTGCCATGTTGGTGCCACGTTGGTGACACATGGTGACACCTTGGTGCCATGTTGGTGCCACGTTGGTGACACATGGTGACACCTTGGTGCCATGTTGGTGCCACGTTGGTGACACATGGTGACACCTTGGTGCCATGTTGGTGCCACGTTGGTGACACATGGTGACACCTTGGTGCCATGTTGGTGCCACGTTGGTGACACATGGTGACACCTTGGTGCCATGTTGGTGCCACCACTGGTGGCACTTTGATGCCACCTCGGTGCCACGTTGTTGTTTGACACACGGTGCCATGTTGGTGCCACCACACCGGTGACACGCTGGTGACATACAGTGCCACGTTGGTGCCACCACGTTGGTGCCATGCCGGTGCCACACTGGTGACACACAGTGACACCTCGGTGACATGTTGGTGACACGCTGGTGACACTTTGATGCCACCTTGGTGCCACCACACTGGTGTCACACGGTGCCGCATTGGTGTCACCACACTGGTGACACGCTGGTGACACTCTGGTGCCACACGGTGCCATGTTGGTGCCACCACTCTGGTGACACACTGGTGCCACACGGTGCCATGGCGGTGACACGCTGCTGTCACAGTGCCACGCTGGTGCCACCACACCGGTGACACTCTGGCGCCACACGGTGCCATGTTGGTGCCACCACTCTGGTGACACACTGGTGTCCCACGGTGCCACGTTGGTGCCTCCCCCCCGGTGACATGCTGGTGACACACGGCGCCACGTTGGTGCCACCGTGGCGGAGACACTCTGGTGACACGCTGGCGCCACACGGTGCCATGTTGGTGCCACCACTCTGGTGACACACTGGTGTCACATGGTGCCACGTTGGTGCCACCACACCGGTGACATGCTGGTGACACACGGTGCCACGTTGGTGCCACCGTGGCGGTGACACTCTGGTGACACGCTGGCGCCACACGGTGCCATGTTGGTGCCACCACTCTGGTGACACACCGGTGACACTCTGGTGCCACACGGTGCCATGTTGGTGCCACCACTCTGGTGACACGCTGGTGTCACATGGTGCCACATTGGTGTCACCACTCTGGTGACACTCTGGTGTCACACGGTGCCACATTGGTGCCACCACTCTGGTGACACACTGGTGACACTCTGGTGCCACGGCGGTGACACGCTGGTGTCACAGTGCCACGCTGGTGCCACCACACTGGTGACACGCTGGCGCCACACGGTGCCACGTTGGTGCCACCGTGCCGGTGACACGCTGGTGTCCCCAGGAGAGCTGCGCCCGGATCCTCCTGTACCGCGGGGCCAACAAGGAGGTGAAGAACAACAGCGGGCAGACGCCGTTCCAGGTGACACTGGGGACATGGGGACATGGGGACACTGGGGACATGGGGACACTGGGGACACTGGGGACATGGGGACACTGGGGACATGGGGACATGGGGACATGGGGACACTGGGGACACTGGGGACACTGGGGACACCAATGGGGACACGGGGACATCACTGGGGACACGGGACAGCAATGGGGACATGGGGACATCACTGGGGACATGGGGACACTGGGGACACCAATGGGGACATGGGGACACTGGGGACACTGGGGACACTGGGGACA
>NW_024498406.1:0-875 GCF_017590055.1 Onychostruthus taczanowskii | reverse complement strand
CTCTGTGTCCCCTCTGTCCCTGTGTCCCCGTGTCCCCGTGTCCCCACGATCGTGTCCTCAAGAGCTCCGTGTCCCCATTTGTCCCCATGTCCCTGCTGTCCCCGTGTCCCCGTTGTCCCCACAATTGTGTCCCCTCTGTCCCTGTGTCCCCTCTGTCACCGCTGTCCCCACGATCGTGTCCCCTCTGTCCTTGTGTCCCCTCGAGCTCCGTGTCCCCTTGAGCTCCGTGTCCCCACGATCGTGTCCCCAAGACCCCCATGTCCCTCTGTCCCCGTGTCCCCTCTGTCCCCGCTGTCCCTGCCGTTCCCGTGTCCCCTCTGTCCCTGTGTCCCCCCGACCTCCGTGTCCCCACGATCGTGTCCCCAAGAGCTCCGTGTGCCCACGAGCTCAGTGTCCCCTCTGTCCCCGTGTTCCCACGATCGTGTCCCCTCTGTCCCTGTGTCCCCACGAGCTCTGTGTCCCCGCTGTCCCCTCTGTCCCCACGATCTTGTCCCCAAGAGCTCCGTGTTCCCATTTGTCCCCGTGTCCCCTCTGTCCCCGTGTCCCCGCTGTCCCCACCATTGTGTCCCCTCCGTCCCCACTGTCCCCTTGAGCTCTGTGTCCCCGCTGTCCCCTCTGTCCCCGCTGTCCCCTCGAGCTCTGTGTCCCCGCTGTCCCCACGATGATGTCCCCTCTGTCCCCGCTGTCCCCGCTGTCCCCAATGTCCCCAATGCTGTCCCCGCTGTCCCCAATGTCCCCTCTGTCCCCGCTGTCCCCGCTGTCCCCGCTGTCCCCTCTGTCCCCGCTGTCCCCGCAGGTGGCCGTCATCGCCGGGAACTTCGAGCTGGGGGAGCTCATCAAGAACCACCGGGACAGCGACGTGGGTGAGCCGGGGA
>NW_024498405.1:0-3619 GCF_017590055.1 Onychostruthus taczanowskii | reverse complement strand
ATTTTTGGGAAAAAAATGGTGATTTTTCGGAAAAAAAGGGGATTTTTGGGGTAAAAATGGGATTTTTGGGAGGTTTTTGATGGTGCTTCTCCTCCTGCAGGGCCCCCAGCTTCTCCTGCAGCTTCAGCAGCTGTTTGGGGTGAAAAACCGGGATTTTAGGAAAAAATGGGGGAAAAATGGTGATTTTTGGGAAAAAAATGGTGATTTTTTGGAAAAAATTGGGAGTTTTTGGGGTAAAAATGGGATTTTTGGGGGGTTTCTGATGGGGCTTCTCCTCCTGCAGGGCCCCCAGCTTCTCCTGCAGCTTCAGCAGCTGGGATTGGGGAGAAAAATGGAGATTTTGGGAAAAATGGGGGAAAAATGGGAATTTTGGGGGGAAAATGGTGATTTTTCGGAAAAAATGGTGATTTTTGGGGTAAAAATGGGATTTTTGGGGGGTTTCTGATGGGGCTTCTCCTCCTGCGGGGCCCCCAGCTTCTCCTACAGCTTCAGCAGCTGGGATTGGGGTGAAAAATGGAGATTTTGGGAAAAATGGGGGAAAAATGGGAATTTTGGGGGGAAAATGGTGATTTTTCGGAAAAAATGGTGATTTTTGGGGTAAAAATGGGATTTTTGGGGGGGTTTCTGAGGGGGCTTCTCCTCCTGGAGAGCTGCCAGCTTCTCCTGCAGCTTCAGCAGCTGGGATTGGGGTGAAAAACCGGGATTTTGGGAAAAAATGGGGAAAAAAGGTGATTTTTGGGGAAAAAAAAGACGATTTTTGGGGAAAAATGGGATTTTTTTGGGGGAAAGATGGAGCTGGGATTGGGGAGAAAAAACCGGGATTTTGGGAAAAAAATGGGGAAAAATGGGAATTTTGGGGGAAAAATGGTGATTTTTGGGAAAAAAAATGGGTGTTTTTGGGGTAAAAATAGGATTTTTTGGGAGGTTTTTGCTGGGGTTTCTCTCCTGCAGCTTCAGTAGATGAGTTTGGGGAGAAAAATTGGAATTTTGGGGAAAAAGTCTGAGGATTTTGGGGGGAAAAATGGGAATTTTGGGGAAAAATGGGATTTTTTTGGGGGAAAGATGGGATTTTTTGGGAGGTTTTTGCTGGGGTCTCTCCTGCAGCTTCAGCTGCTGGGTTGGGGTGAAAAATGGGGATTTTGGGAAAAAAAACCCAGGAATTTTGGGGAAAAAAAGGGATTTTTTGGAGAAAAAAAATGGGATTTTTGGAGGAATTTTTGGGCTGATTTTTTAAAATTTTTGGGTGAATTTTGGGCTGATTTTTTAAAATTTTTGGGCTGTTTTTTTAAAATTTTTCGGCTGATTTTTTTTTTTATTTTCTGGGGAGATTTTTGGGCCAATTTTTTTGATTTTTGGGCTGAGTTTTCTGAGAGGGGAAAAAATGGGAATTTGGGGGAAAAAACGTTGATTTTTTGGGAAAAAAATGGGATTTTTTTGGGGTAAAAATGAGATTTTTTGTGTTGATTTTTGTGATTTTTGGACAGATTTTTGTGGTTTTTGGGCTGATTTTTGGGCAGATTTTTGTGGATTTTGGGCAGATTTTTGGGCAGGTTCTTGTGGTTTTTGGGCAGGTGTTTGTGGATTTTGGGCAGGTTTTTGTGGTTTTTGGGCAGGTTTTTGGGCAGGTGTTTGTGGTTTTTGGGCAGATTTTGGGGCAGGTTTTTGTGGTTTTTGGGCAGGTGTTTGTGGTTTTTGGACAGATTTTTGTGATTTTTGGGCAGATTTTTGTGTTTTTTTGGCAGGTTTTAGGGCAGGTTTTTGGCCAGGTTTTTGGGCAGGTGTTTGTGGTTTTTGGGCAGGTTTTTGGGCAGGTTTTTGTGGTTTTTGGGCAGGTATTTGTGGTTTTTGGCAGTCTGTCCCCACCTGCTCCCGGGTCTCCTCCAGGCTCATCCTCTCCTCCAGCTCCTTGCGCCGGCGCCGCTCCTGCTCCTCCCGAACCTTCTGCTCCATCATCTTGTCCACCTCCTCCTCCTCTGCCGGGGGCACGGGGTCACCCAGGGGTCACTCAGGGTCACCCAGGGGTCACTCAGGGGTCACTCAGGGGTCACCGGGGATTTTTGGGGGTCCCAGCTCCGCCCTGCCCCTCCCCCTGCCCTTCCCAAAGGGGGCGTGGCCTGGGCATGGGCGCATCAGGGGCGTGGCCTGTTGCCATGGGAACGGCGCTGAAGGCGGGAACCATCACCACGGAGACCGACGGGGGCGTGGCCTGTTACCATGGTAACACCACAGGGGCGTGGCCTGCCCCCCAGAAACGGCGCCAACGGCGGTCCCGTTGCCATGGAGACGCCGAGGGGCGTGGCCTGTTGCCATGGAAACCCCGCCCCAGCGGCGCGCGCGGCCTCATCCCCTCACGGAGCCCTCGGGGCTGCCCCCCACCCCCAAACTCCGGGACCCTCCGGGGCTCCACCGGGACCCTCCGGGGCTCCCCCCGCCCCACCGGGACCCTCCGGGGCTCCCCCGCCCCACCGGGACCCTCCCGGCCTCACTCACCCTGCCGCTTGCGCTCCCGCTCCACCATGACGTGGCGGTGCAGAGCCCTCGCCATGGCCGAGCTGAGCTTCGGCCGCTCCAGCAGCGCCGGCATCGTGGGAGGGACGCGGGGCCGGGGGCAGAGAGCGGGGATGAGACAGAGAGAGAGAAAGAGCGGGGCCGGGGACAGAGAGAGAAAAAGAGCGGGGCCGAGGGACAGAGAGCGGGGATGAGACAGAGAGAGAAAGAGAGCGGGGCCGGGGACAGAGAGAGAAAAAGAGCGGGGCCGGGGGACAGAGAGCGGGGATGAGGGGCAGAGAGCGGGGCCGGGGGCAGAGAGCGGGGATGAGGGGCAGCGAGCAGGGCCGGACTGAGGGGCAGCGATCCCCCGCAGGGACCCGGGCCGAGGGGCAGCGATCCCCGGCAGGGACCCGGGCCGAGGGGCAGCGATCCCCGGCAGGGATCCGGGCCGAGGGGCAGCGATCCCCGGCAGGGATCCGGGCCGAGGGGCAGCGATCCCCGGCAGGGACCCGGGCCGAGGGGCAGCGATCCCCGGCAGGGACCCGGGCCGAGGGGCAGCGATCCCCGGCAGGGATCCGATCCGATCCGGGCCGGGCCGAGGGGCAGCGATCCCCGGCAGGGATCTGATCCGATCCGATCCGGGCCGGGCCGGGCCGAGGCCGCGGTTCCGCTTCCGGAGCGGCGGGAACGGGAAAGGCTCCCCTCAGAGCGAGGCCACGCCCCCTGCGGCGGGAACGAGGCTAAACCACGCCCCAAGTGAGCCGTGAGGAGAAGCCACGCCTTCTTTTGCCAAAAATGAGGCGAAACCACGCCCCGATTTCCTTTTAAGGAAAAAGCACGCCCCTGGCGTGTAAACAAGGCTGAGCCACGCCCCGGATGCCCTTATGTGGGGAAGCCACGCCCCGTTCATGGGAAATGAGGCTAAACCACGCCCCGATTACCATATAAGGAGAAACCCGAGGGTTTTATGTAAAAACCGAGTTGAAACCACGCCCCAATCGCCATATAAGGAGAGAGCCCGCCCCCTTCGGTGAAAACGAGGCTAAACCACACCCCCGTTTCCTTATAAGGTTAAACCACGCCCTGATCGCCAAGTAAAGACGAACCACGCCCCTTTTCATCCCTCAGG
>NW_024498404.1:0-3874 GCF_017590055.1 Onychostruthus taczanowskii | reverse complement strand
GTATAATAATTTATAGTTATTATATTACATAGTTGATTAATATAATAAATTATTAATCTGTTATATAACTTATTAATATAACCAACTATTACATCATTACATTTTTAATTAACTTTCACCACCCAAACATTTTTATTACCCCAAAATCCTGATTTTATTGCTCATTATCATTACTAATATTCAATTATTTATGCAAATAACGCTGCAGTGTCCATCCTGGGCAAGGTCCTGAGACATTTCTGACCCAATTCTGACCCAATTCTGACCCAATTCTGACCAAATTCTGACCAAATTTTCCCAAATTTTGGGCTTTTTTTGCAATTTTTCACCATTTTTCACCGTTTTTTCCCATTTTTCCACTTTTTCTCCTCGTTTTCTCAGTGGATCTTCTGCTATGTCTTTTATTTCCATGTGTCCATCCTGGGCAAGTTCCTGAGGTGTTCCTGACCCAATTCTGACCAAATTCTGTCCAAATTTTCCCAATTTTTGGGCTTTTTTTGCAAATTTTTACCGTTTTCCGCCGTTTTTTCCCATTTTTTCCACTTTTTCTCCCCATTTTTTCAGTGGATCTTCTGCCAAGTCTTTAATTTCCACGTGTCCATCCTGGGCAAGGTCCTGAGACGTTTCTGACCAAAATCTGACCAAATTCTGACCAAATTTTCCCAAATTTTGGGCTTTTTTTGCCATTTTTCACCATTTTTTGCCGTTTTTTCCCATTTTTCCACTTTTTCTCCCCATTTTTTCAGTGGATCTTCTGCCAAGTCTTTAGTTTCCATATGTCTATCCTGACCAAGTTCCTGAGGTGTTCCTGACCCAATTCTGACCCAATTCTGACCAAATTTTCCCAAATTTTGGGCTTTTTTTGCAAAGGTCCTGAGACGTTTCTGACCCAAATCTGACCAAATTCTGACCAAATTTTCCCAAATTTTGGGCTTTTTTTGCCATTTTTCACCATTTTTTGCCGTTTTTTCCCATTTTTCCACTTTTTCTCCCCGTTTTTTCAGTGGATCTGCTGCCACATCTTAAATTTTCATGTGTCCATCCTGGGCAACGTCCTGAGACATTTCTGACCCAACTCTATCCAAATTTTCCCAATTTTTGGATGTTTTTTGCAATTTTTCACCATTTTTCACCGTTTTTTCCCATTTTTCCACTTTTTCTCCCCGTTTTTTCACTGGATCTTCTGCCAAGTCTTTTATTTCCTTGTGACCCTCCTGGGCAAGGTCCTGAGGTGTTTCTGACTTGATTCTGACCCAATTATGTCCAAATTTTCCCAAATTTTTGGCTTTTTTTGCAATTTTTCACCATTTTTCGCCATTTTTTCCCATTTTTCCACTTTTTCTCCCCATTTTTTCAGTGGATTTGCTGCCACATCTGTTGTTTCCATGTGTCCATCCTGGGCAAGTTCCTGAGGTGTTCCTGACCCAATTCTGACCAAATTCTGTCCAAATTTTCCCAATTTTTGGGCTTTTTTTGCAAATTTTTACCGTTTCCCGCCGTTTTTTCCCATTTTTTCCACTTTTTCTCCCCATTTTTTCAGTGGATCTTCTGCCAAGTCTTTAATTTCCACGTGTCCATCCTGGGCAAGGTCCTGAGACGTTTCTGACCAAAATCTGACCAAATTCTGACCAAATTTTCCCAAATTTTGGGCTTTTTTTGCCATTTTTCACCATTTTTTGCCGTTTTTTCCCATTTTTCCACTTTTTCTCCCCGTTTTTTCAGTGGATCTGCTGCCACATCTTAAATTTTCATGTGTCCATCCTGGGCAACGTCCTGAGACATTTCTGACCCAACTCTATCCAAATTTTCCCAATTTTTGGATGTTTTTTGCAATTTTTCACCATTTTTTGCCTTTTTTTTGCCATTTTTTCCCATTTTTCCACTTTTTCTCCCCATTTTTTCAGTGGATTTGCTCCCAAGTCTTTTATTTCCATGTGTCCATCCTGGGCAAGGTCCTGAGGTCTTTCTGTCCCAATTCTGACCCAATTCTGTCCAAATTTTCCCAAATTTTTGGCTTTTTTTGCAAATTTTTACCATTTTTTCACCGTTTTTTCCCATTTTTCCACTTTTTCTCCCCATTTTTTCAGTGCATTTGTTCCCAAGTCTTTTATTTCCATGTGTCCATCCTGGGCAAGTTCCTGAGACATTTCTGACCCAATTCTGTCCAAATTTTCCCAAATTTTTGGCTTTTTTTGCCATTTTTCACCGTTTTTTCCCAGTTTTTCACCATTTTTTCCCATTTTTCCACTTTTTCTCCCCGTTTTTTCAGTGGATCTGCTGCCAAGTCTTTTTATTTCCACGTGTCCATCCTGAGCAAGTTCCTGAGGTGTTTTTCACCCAATTCTGACCCCATTTCTGACCAAATTTACCCCATTTTTGGATGTTTTTTGCTATTTTTCTCGTTTTTTCACCGTTTTTTCACCGTTTTTTCCCATTTTTCCACTTTTTCTCCCCATTTTTTCACTGGATCTGCTGCGACATCCGCTACCTGGACGTGTCCATCCTGGGCAAGTTCCTGAGGTGTTTCTGACCCAATTCTGACCCCATTTTCTGCCATTTTTTGGCCATTTTTTGCCTTTTTTCACCATTTTTCACCGTTTTTTCCCATTTTTCCACTTTTTCTCCCCATTTTTTCACTGGATCTGCTGCGACATCCGCTACCTGGACGTGTCCATCCTGGGCAAGTTCCTGAGGTGTTTCTGACCCAATTCTAACCCCTTTTTTTGCAGTTTTTTCACAGTTTTTCACCGTTTTTTCACCGTTTTTCACCGTTTTTTCCCATTTTTCCACTTTTTCTCCCCGTTTTTTCACTGGATCTTCTGCCACATCTGTTGTTTCCATGTGTCCATCCTGGGCAAGTTCCTGAAGTGTTTCTGACTTGATTCTGACCTCGTTTTTTGCCATTTTTTTTGCCATTTTTTGCCGTTTTTCACCATCTTTTCACCATTTTTTCCCATTTTTTGCCGTTTTCTCCCCGTTTTTTCAGTGGATCTGCTGCGACATCCGCTACCTGGACGTGTCCATCCTGGGCAAGTTCCTGAGGTGTTTTTCACCCAATTCTAACCCCATTTCTGACCAAATTTACCCCATTTTTGGATGTTTTTTGCTATTTTTCTCATTTTTTCACCGTTTTTTCCCATTTTTCCACTTTTTCTCCCCGTTTTTTCACTGGATCTTCTGCCAAGTCTTTTATTTCCTTGTGACCCTCCTGGGCAAGGTCCTGAGGTGTTTCTGACTTGATTCTGACCCAATTATGTCCAAATTTTCCCAAATTTTTGCCTTTTTTTGCAATTTTTCACCATTTTTCGCCATTTTTTCCCATTTTTCCACTTTTTCTCCCCATTTTTTCAGTGGATTTGCTGCCACATCTGTTGTTTCCATATGTCTATCCTGACCAAGTTCCTGAGGTGTTCCTGACCCAATTCTGACCCAATTCTGACCAAATTTTCCCAAATTTTGGGCTTTTTTTGCAAATTTTTACCATTTTTTGTCGTTTTTTCCCATTTTTCCACTTTTTCGCCCCGTTTTTTCAGTGCATTTGTTCCCAAGTCTTTTATTTCCATGTGTCCATCCTGGGCAAGGTCTTGAGACATTTCTGACCCAATTATGTCCAAATTTTCCCAAATTTTGGGCTTTTTTTTCAAATTTTCACCATTTTTTGCCATTTTTTCGCCATTTTTTCCCATTTTTTCCCTTTTTCTCCCCATTTTTTCAGTGGATTTGCTCCCACGTCTTTAATTTCCACGTGTCCATCCTGACAAAGATCCTGAGACATTTCTGACCCAATTCTGACCAAAATCTGACCCAATTTCCCAAATTTTTGGCTTTTTTTACAAATTTTCACCAATTTTTGCCATTTTTTCACCATTTTTTC